>NC_044914.1:35727339-35767310 GCF_001633185.2 Quercus lobata | reverse complement strand
AAAAAAAAAAAAAAAAAAAAAAAACAAAACAAGAGTAAGTGGTTAATATAATATAATTAGGTACAAACATACCAACTTCAACTTGTAGGGCCAAGTGATATCCTTATGTGTATATTAACTTCTTCTTCTTTTTTTTGTTGGGAAGAATGTGTTATATGAACTCTTTAATTAAAATCTCACCATGATGTTATCTGCCCAACTGCCGTACCTCTAACTCCAATTATGGAGTATAGGATGGACAATATGTCTTCTTGCATTTTATTTTTTTCTTCACATGCATTTTTGAAATACAAAATATAATAATTTTATGGTGAATAGACATTTAATAGGGTTATGATTATAAGTGACATAATATATCTTTTATTTGGGAAAAACAATTATGTGATAGTATTTTGCTGGATGATGCAAATGTCATTACTTAAAAGTTACACTGTATCTTTCTAAAAATTAATATTTACTGCAAATGTCTAAACCAAACATGATCCTTTGGTCAAATGTCATTAACCTTTTCAACTGTAAAAGACTCCGATACTTTCAATATAAAATGGTAAATATTACTATAAAACAAGCAGGGATGCAAAATGGCATCTCTGTGGAACATCAATATGACAACTAGTACATTTATTCTCTATCGTCTCAATTATTCAGAACTCATAACATATATTGTTTGTAACCATAAGGACGGGGAATGAAAATACATAAATTATAGCAAATCATCTTATTTGGAATGTGACTCATAAACTGTAAAATGAGAAATCAATCCCTTACTATTAGTTCAAAATTACAAATAGTCTTTTACTTAATAAAAAAGAAGAAGACGAAAACACTCATTATTGGCTACAACACAACAAAACGTAAAAAGAGAGTGTAGCAAATAAAGTTTCCCATGGTGCACATGTTGTATTAGTGATGGCTTGGGTCCATTGGCGTCACAAAAAACTTCATTGTTCCATTCAGGCAATGAATGCCATCATGCTCACCGCAAGCAAAGTAGTGAGGCTGTGACACTTTCAGCACAAACTCAAAGCCGTTCCCAGCTCCTTGTTTTGTATTTCCCTGCATCTTGGCATTTTTCAGGTCACATTTAATGAAGCTCTCGTGGTTTGGTAGCAAGTAAACACTGTGAGGAAATGTTTTTGGAGTTGGTGGATCATATTTGAAAACTGCAATCAACATCATATGAATAGTTATTTTTCATGCATATTTGCATTCAACAAAACAAAACAAAAAAAAAAAAATGCACATATTTTTCATGTTCCATAAGGATCAAAATTGATAACCTACAAATAAATAAATTGAAAAAAAAAAAATCGAAGTTAGAATTGACTATATATTTTGATATCATATTGAACTTTATAACTTGTCATTAAAACACAAGTGGTTTAAAAATATGATTTTGGCCAATATATTTTACAACCTGAACTATGCATGGCAATATGTAACAAGTAGCAATAGCAAAGTAATTAAGCTCACCTAGAGTGTCATTTAAGAAGAAAGGGCCATTTTTGGTTGCCCATTCGATGTAGTTAAAGCCATAATTCCAGTGGTACGAGTCACCCACGATGAACTTCTTGGGAGTTGGTGTATTAATGGAATTCTCAAATGGCCTGGCTATGCTAACTGCCATTGTGGAAGCAATCAACAGCACTAGCATGAGTCCTTGCGTAATTGTGAAACCCATGGTATGATTTGCAACTTGTGAAAGATAATAGAGAGTGAAATAATTAAGAAGATGCACACAAAGAAAGAGCTAGTGAAATAAGATGTTTGCAATGATATAGATAGCATGATTTAAATGGGTATTTATAATGGGATAGATGGAGAGAGAGAGAGAGAGAGGTGTATAATGAGTTGGCTAATTACTAAAAACGGAACTTTTTTGTTATAGAGCTTTTACATTGTATTTTCCATCTCTGGACTACAAAATTTTGAAAGGGATGAGTTGTATTTTATAAAAAATGAGTCAATTTTCAAAAATTATTTTCTATAAATATCTCATTTTCCTATGTTTTGTAGCAACATTAATTGACTGGAAAAAAAAAATCTCCTAATTTCCCTTATTTAGCTTGCTATAAGATTGAGTTGTTTTCAAAAATAAAAATAAAAAATCCTAGAAACCACTCTCGAAGAATAAGCAATATTTTTTTAGTTGACCAAAGAAAAACACCAAGCACAAGGTCTTCCATTGAAACAAATGGAACATTCTTCTCCTCCTTTTTTTATTTATTTTTTTTATAATAAAAATATTTTTCTATATTTGTTTTAACACATTGATAGTTTGATACATGATTATGTCCTTAAAGGAAAATGTTCTCTAACACTCATTGATATACACTATGTACATGCAACATCTATAAGTTCACACTAGATATCCACATTTATTAACATTTTCTATGTTTAAAATGTGAAAAGTGCAATGGAGACAATGTACAAAAAAAGAAGTATGTGAGAATCACTATCCCGTCCTTCAATTCCCCAACCCCTAAAAAAGGGCAAGTACCATATCGATCAAGAGATTTACAAGCAAATTAAGTAGCATCTTCAATGACATTACTTATGCAATAACCAAGTTTATTTAGGCAAATCCCTAAAGGGTGTATAGCAGTATAATAAAGTGTCGTTAGACTTCTTAACAATATGAAAGTACTCTCTCAAATGTCAAAACTAAGAATTTGGAAAGGGAGCTCCAATATTGGGTTGGTAGAGATAGAGTAGAAATTTTCCCTCAACCAAAAAGGAGTCAACAACTAGTATGATCTTTTTTTTTCTTATTTCGACCTCTGTATGCTGGGAATCAGGACAGAAATGCACTTTGAACTGAAAGATATTGATTGAAATAGAAAAAGAGGTAGTAAAAAATTAAAAAGTGAAATATATTGACATCATATTCAGCGTGTTGTTGGTGGAGAAGGATATAATTCAACCGGGTGATGTGATGATGACTGTTAGATTGCTCAATATATATGACATCATCCCTCTAGAAATATTCATCCTGCTCTGATTCCATGTTAGAAATACTGAATGAATAGTATTGTATTTTACAGTAATAAAATATAAAATATACATGAGTGCCTTTATATGAGAGGCATAGTGTGCAGTACATATCATAGTGTGTAGTACAAGTATGTGTGCTATACAAGTAAATAAGGTGAGCCTAAAACCTATAGTGTGTAGTACAAGTATATGTGCTATACAAATAAATAAGGTGGGCCTAAAGCCCATAGTCTATTACACGTTAACACATTTTATTCTCTCTTATTAAGTATATATTAACCAAGAAAACATGACAAAGAAGGTTAGATTTAGTGATTTTTGTTTACTAAAACTTCCAATATATATATAGTCTTCTATTTTAAAATAGAGGTCTAATAGTAATATTATCATAAAATGATTTCATTCATTTTCTTCTATATTACTCTAAAACAGGATTACTTACCTTCCATTTCTTTCCATTAATTTATTTAATTTAAAATGTTCAAGCAAGAATACTTAATTTAAATCCATTCATTTCCGTTGCTTAAATACATTTCATTCATTTCTAGTCATTCCATTCCATTTCTTTATAAACTCCCAAATGGAGGCTTAATGAGCTTTCCCATCATACATCAATACATGCACCTTTGACTTTGCTTCATGCAAACATATCTCAACTCTCCTTCTCCTGCATCTCATCTCTCTCAATCTTTGGTTCTTTCGGACACGTATTTCATGCAAAAATGCAATAGGAAATAGGCCTTTTGTAGCTGCCAAAATCACTGCAAAAAGTAAAAATAAAAGCTGCAAGATTTGTGTTATGGTTCGTATTTGTTATAAAGGTTTTGTTTTTGTGACCTCTATAATAGATTTTTTTTTTTTTTTTTTGACAATATCTTTTTTGGGTTGCAACCATGGGAAATCATTGCAATAGAAAGAAAATTCATAATCTAAAATTAAATAAGAACCTTTTAATTTGAATAAAGAAGTAGATAAACCTCCTTAGGTAGAAATTTAGATAATTCTTGATTACCTTTACAAGTTGAAACAACAGGTTATTATGCGGTGTTGGCATGTAGAAGTAGAATTTGTAACGCATACACTTTCAAAAAAAAAAAAAAACATAAGTTCAACAAGAACACAAGACTATCAAGGAAAAAGATAGAGCAAATATCTCAAAAGAAATTTTTTATTAATAACAATTTATTATCATTGTCTCCTTCTAAAGAGTATTTATAAGAAGTGTTTTTTCTTCTGATATTCCTTTAAGAAAATTAAATAAATGAAGTCATAATTTAATAGGGAATTGAAATTGATGTAAAAAATTCTATTTACACCATCTATTAAAATAACCATGTCATTAAAAAAAAAAAAAAGAAGCTAAAATTCAAATTACGCCCTCTAAGTTTAATTGAAATTCATTTAAATCCTTTAACTTTAATTTTTTTTCAATTGAGTCATCTAAGTTTCGAATTTTTTGTCCAATTTCATTAAAAAAAAAATTTGTTTAAGTATCCAAATAACTAATGAAAAAATATTTTTAGAAAATAAATTCCCATAAAAAATTATTAATTTTATAAACTTTTGTATGTGATAAAAATATTTTTTGAATGGCCATTTTTAATGAAATTGAACAAAATGCCTAATATGAATAAATTTCAACCTCAGATGACTCAATTGAATGAAAGTAAAGTTAGAGAACTGAAATGAATTTCAGTTAAACTTAGAGAGTGCAATTTGTATTTTAGCCAATAAAAAAAAGAGGACTAACACCCACATTTACCATCTCATAGTACTAATACACTCGAAATATATAAAAAGTGGAAGAAAACAAATTAGGCACTATTTGATGACTATAAATTGAAGAAGTATTAATGCAAAGAAGTCTTCGAAGATATCAAAATAGAACAAGAGTGACTCTAGGCTTAGGCCACTTCAGCCTTGGTCTAGGACCCCATTACAAAAAGGGCCCACCCCTTTCTAAAAAGGCCCAAAATTTTATGATAATATTTAGTTAAAAATAGGGTTATGTTGCAAACAATTTTTACGCATAAGAAGGCCTTCAACTTATCTATCTATCTATCTATCTATATATATATATATAATAGATAAAACTCAGAAAAAATTCAATTAGATTTTCAATTGAATTTCAATTGTGCGCTAATTTTGCGCCACATATACAATGTAAATTTTTAAGTTTTTGTGCTGAGGAGTTAACACGGTGTGAAAATCTAAGAGTCTAATATCAATTAAAAAAAACAATCAACATTAACAATAAGAAAGTGCTCAGTCCTCTCATCTCTCTCTCCATTGTTGTTGGGCATGGACAGTGGCGTAGGCACTTGAAGACCGAGTTGGGCTTGGGGCCCCCCAACATTTTTAAAAAAATTTAATTTTTTTTGGAAATATCCTAAATAATTTGAAGATTTTTAAATAACCTTATTATTTTGGCTCCCATACTTGATAATATACATATATATTTAAGAAAGTCCAAAATAAACATAATTTTCATTTAAATAAAATACAATCTATAAATACATATGTCAACAAATTACAATAATCAAACATTTAGTATCTTCAAAATGAACACATAGGTATTTTAACAATTACCTCAACAAAAAATGGTAAAAAAAAAATTATAATTTTCATCTTAACACACATCTAGGGCTTACTTGTACAATTGAAAAATTGAAAAGTCAAAAAAAATTTAATGTGCCACACCACCATGTCTCTCTCTCTCCATGCGTGTTTGCCTCACCTCTTTTCTTTTCTTTTTTTGGTACATAGGTCACAAGTGAAACATTGAAGCTTTTGTTTGTACCATAGGCCCCTCATCCTCATCCCCAGGTCACCTAATTGTGCCGCCTGATACTTGTTGTTTTTAATTCTTCCCAGGTACTATTTGCTTTGTTTTGTTTTATTTAATTTACTTTTCATTGCTTTCTATTTTATATTCCTTATAATATATTAAATCATTTTGTCAATCTTGTCTCATAATTGTTTAATTTTAATTGATACATTTTTGTTTATAGCACATATTGAGTTATGAAGTATTGTACGTTACTATTTTACATTTCATATACACACAAAAATTTATATATGGCCCCCCAAAGATAAATTCCTGGCTCTGCCACTAGGCATGGAAAACATAGATTAATATATAGGAATTATATTATGCATCTAATTGTATATTATGCATAGGGTTACAAGCTAGTATATATTAATAGACAAAGCTCAGAGAAATTGCAATTAGATTTTCAATTGGATTTCAATTGTGCGCTAATTTTGCACCAAATATACAATGTAAATTTTTAAGTTTTTTTGCTGAGGAGTTAATGCGGTGGAAAAATTTAAGAGTCTAATATCAAGTAAACAAACAAACAAAAAAAAAAAAACCAATCGACCCACATTAACAATAAAAAATTGCTCTGTCCTCTCCCCTCTCTCCATCGTTGTTGGGCATGGAAAACACAGACTGTCAAAGCTTCCAAAGGATCTCATCTTTCATAGGTACCGTCAACCTCTCTCTCTCTCTTTGTTATGGATTTTTCATTATCTATTTTTTTTTTCAGATAAATTTTTTCCTTGGTTTCTCAACTCCCCTCAAACTATTCGACGAAAGGATTGAACTGAATTTTTGGTCAATTGCTTCTTAATTCTGATTTTAGTTTTATGGGAGTGGAAGCACAAAGGCAAGCAGATGTAGAAGTTGTCCAGGAAGACATATGTAAGATAGAACTTGAGAGATAAAGCAGCACAACAAGCATTAAGCCATTGTGAGAGAACAAATATGAGGTAATTTTCTGCCTTACCAATACAATGGTTAAGGTTTCTGTATAGATATTATACGCTGGATTTGATTTATAGATTTGGATTACTACAATACTAATTTTTAAATTTAAACTACAAGATCAACATAAATAAAACTTCTAGAATATTGCTTTAGCTTCAGCCTCTTTCTATCTTATCTCTTCAATTTTTTAAGTGATTGTGATCATGTAGTCTTTGAATTTGAGTAGGCTGACTCCATTTGTGGTTACACCTTATCATTATCTGTAATTACCATAAGCGCAAAGCTCAGAAAACGAAAACTATTTTTTTCTCTTCCAATTTTTCCTTTTTTCTTATTTATAATTATTTTTGGGCTTGAGAAAAAAGATTCTTAGGGCTTGATTGGTAGGATGATTTTTGTTTTTATTTTCAAAACAGTATAAAAACAATTTTCAAAAAATTGAACTTAAAAATAGTTTTTAGATAATAATTTTTATATTATACGTGTTTGGCTCTCACTTTTAAGAACAATTTTCAAAATACTAAAAACAAAAAAATAATAATAATTGTTTGGGAGACCATTTCTATTTTTGAGATTTAAAAAAAATATATATATTTACAAAAAGTAATACATAGAATTTGTAGATTACCCTTTTTTTTTGGGATAATGATAAGGGAATAGAGCTCATCATGTACTTTTTTTTAATGATAAGTTTCAAATTTGAAGTGTAAGAATTCTTTTTGTGATAAAGATAAGCTCCTTAATTTAAGAGATAAAGAAGAGTTTAGATAAATATGTAGGGTCTACTGTTTTCAATTTATTTACAACTATGTCATCAAAAACATTTTTTGTATCCTGAAAACACCACCTAGGTGTTTTTAAAATCTTGTTCTAAACCCCAGGAAAAGAGGATACAGTTTTTTGAAAATTGTATTTAGAAAGTATTAGCCAAACAATAAATTCAAGTGTAGGACTCACCATTTTCTGGATTGTAAAAAAAAAAATATATATATATATATATATATATTTAAAAACTCTTACCAAACAGGCCATTATATATCTTAGCTTAATCCATTTGGGTTATTTCAAATTTGGAAGAAAAGTAAATGTAAGACTCAAGTAATTTTCCTTTTTCCTTTTCCTACAAACATAGCTAGAATTGATATGGTTGCTTGGAGTTTAAAGTATTTGTTTTAATTTTTATTTTTATTTTTTGGGGATAGCTAAATTTGACTTTGATTTTGCATTTTATTTTATTTTGGGGTGGAAAATGTAATTGGACTATTTGCGTGCCTTTTTTCTTCTATACCGCACAAGATTGATTGTTTTAAAATTCATCAGTATATATTTGTCACATAAAATAGAGTCTCATTGGTTAGGAATTTAATATGGACAAGTTGCAATTGGTGGAGGTAGAGAAGAAGAAGATAAATCAAGAGTACAAGCAGAAAGAGAAGCAAGGTGATATATGAAATAAGTAATTTCTTTTTCTAAAATTTCCTTTCATTTTTTATTTCATAGATCTAGAAAAAGTGTTTTGAATAATCTGTGAGATGAAATTTTAAGATTAAGCTGCTCACAATTGGTGGAGAAAGATTGAAACTTAGAATTTAGGACAGGTAATTGCTGGAATTATTTTGAATTGTAGTTTCACTTTAAAGATGCTTTGGAAGTGATAGTTTATGGTAACATGTAATCGTTCTCTTCCTTCAAGTTAGTCACAGCTTTGATGCATAAATAGATTATTTGTACATTAGCCAATCTCCACATCAGCCCCTCCAATTTTTTTTAGAGTGTATATCTCACTAATTCGTTGATTACCATAAGAAGTAGAAACTGTTCATTACATATATTATATAACTGTTGGGAAATTTAGACCCCGGTTGATAGAATTAACAAGTTTTAAACCCAAGTTGTTAATTAGATTTATTATGAATAAAACTTGTTAAAACAAACAAACATCAATATCATGTCAAAATGATGCAGCGAAAAAAAAAAATTAGACAAGATATGATGACCTAGGAAAACCAATGAAACAAACTAGTTTCACAGTAAAAAAACCTGGGGGGAAACCTTCCCGAAAACCAATCCATTATAGTAAAGAGAAGTTTCAAATCTAGTACAAAACCTTTGTCTCTAGACTCTACAATCCCCGTAAATGAACACACAGTATAAACCTTCTACCACTTCAGAACCTTTGAACTCTTCAATATATGAACGCCACCCTTTTTTGCACAGATCCCAGTACGTGACTAACCAATGATGCACGACACCTAGTACGTGACTAACACACCAACTTGAAGAAGATGTTGGCTGCAAAATTCTTCACTACATCAACAATGAAGATCAAGAAGCATTTGGTTACAAAATCCTAAGGCGCAAAGACGTAGTAGCTTCTTTTAGAGAGAATAAGGCATCGGTCACCTTTTGCACAATGTATGTAAACATGGTCACAAGGCCGTTGTACAAGAAGAAGGAGGTAAGCACTCCCCCTGACAAGATGAAACACATCTCCCCCTTACAGAGGCATCTATTTCTCCCCCTAACATGTAGAATCTTAAAAAAAGAAACCACAATTTCTCCACAATTTCTCCCCCTTTTTGTCATGATTGACAAAAGGGTACAAGAAGCAAGAAAGCTTCGCCCAAGAAACATAAAGATGATTAAGGATGATTAAGGGGGCACAAAGAATCCATAAAAATGCAAGAATGTAATGAAACAAGATGCTATGGATGACAAGATAATAGAAAGATGCAAATGCAAAACATGTTAAAAACAATGCCTGCAAGAGGATCTCAATCGATCAAGAGATGTCGAGATGCTATCGAGCCAACCTCGATGGATCGAGAAGCTATCGAGAAGCTATCGAGGGGACAGAAAGTTTCTCGATCAATCGACCTAACTATTGAGAGATGTTGAGATTGTGATAAAAAGCAACTGAAGAGCTCGATAGAAAAACTAGGTGTCGAGGAGGTGTCGAGAAGCTATCGAGATTACTCAAAAACAGTTCTTCAAGAAGGGAAAAACATAAATATGAATGCAATCAAGCATGCAACTCAACCAAGGATCTAATCAACATCTTATGCTCTCAAAATCATCTCTTAACAAAACTTTTAAGCACATAGATCCCAAAAACACACACACACACTAAACAAGTCTAACTAATTTTATATTTCAAAAACAAGTTAAGACAGTTTAGTGAGCATACATTAATACATGTAAACCTTGTGATGGTAAATCACATTGTACCTACATATGTATCAGGAGTAGCAAAGAATATTGCGTGTTGTGTATGAAAAACATCGCAAGATTGCATAAGTGTATACATGTTATGACGATTTGAAATATGAGAAAATAACTTTAACACACACACAATCATAATTGTTTGATGGGGACTATCACCTTCGAGGTCCATCCTATAACTCTCACATCTCCTAGAATACACGCTTGCAATCATATTTAAAGCATTTTGATCTTTTTGCTTTTTATTTTTTTCTTTGCATATTTTTCTTTTAAGCAAACCATGCATAGGCATATAAGAGATAGAAAAGAAATACCCAATTATGTTAAACTTTTGACATTCCAATTTTGCTATGTTGAAGCACACAAATGTCATTCATAATTGGCGGGCAACAGTGGTGAAATAGTTATTTATGCCTTTCTCTTAGGATTTTCTAGTACTTCCCGTTAAAAAGAGTGATACGAGTGTTAAGAACAAGAGATCACTTAACCTTACTCATCACAAACACGTGCCACAAAGCTCACTTGCTTAGTTGTGCATAGAGATGCTCATCTAATCTACAAGAGATACAAAGTTTAGAAAACTTTGTTTCAATGTCCATCCGAGGTACACAAGTACCAATGTACACAAACACACACTGTTTTTGTATTTTTTTGATTTTTCCCTCTTTTTTTTGATTTTTTTTTATTTTGAAAACAAAACAAAATAAAAACTAAACAACCAACCAAAAGTAGACAAATAACATGAAAGCATGAAAGAAATATGCATATGCATGAAGGCATGATAGAGATGTGCAGATACATGAAAGCATGATTCCAAAAGCAGATAAGAAATCAAGCAAAAAGAGTCCTACTTTAGATAGAAAGAATTAAAGCAAAGGACAAATAGAAAAGACAATTAAATCCTAGGCTCCTTTCTCACCCACACAGCACGAGTCTTTGGCCATGAAGACGAAAGCACGTGTCCTAGTATGTCTACTAAAGGACATAGAAGAATTAGAATTCTCCTGAAATTGAGTTAAAAAGCACAAAGTTTTTAATAACTCTCCAAACAAAGGTGTAGATCCTTAGGTCATTAACCTTTTCAATTGTAAAAGACTCTGATACTTTCAATATAAAATGGTAAATATTACTATAAGACAAGCAAGGATGCAAAATGGCACCTCTGTGGAACATCAATACCCAGTCGCAACTAGTACATTTATTCTCTATCGTCTCAATTATTCAGAACTCATAACATATATTGTTTGTAACTGTGAGGACGGGGAAAGAAAATACATAAATTATAGAAAATCATTTGATTTAGAATGTGACTCACAAACTATAAAATGATTAATCAATCCCTTACCATTAATTCAAAATTACAAATAGTCTTTAATTTAATAAACAAGAAGAAGAAGAAGAAAACACATTATTTGCTACAACACAACAAAATGTAAAAAGAAAGAGTAGCAAATAAAGTTTCCCATGGCACACACGTATTCGTAATTATCTATACTAGCGGCATATTGGAGTCACAAAGAACTTCATTATTCCATTCAGGCAATGAATGCCATCGTGCTCACTGCAAGCAAAGTATTAAGGCTGCCATGTCCTTTTCAACACAAACTCGAAGCCCTCCCCAGCTGTCCTTGTGTTGCATTTCCCTGCATCGAGGCATTTCTTAGGTCACATTTAATGAAGCTCTCGAGGTTTGGTAGCAAGTAAACACTGTGAGGAAATGTGTTTGGAGTTCGTGGATCATGTATGAAAAATGCAATCAACATCATATAAACAATTATTTTTCATGCATATTTGCTTTTGGCAAAACAAAACAAAAAATGCACATATTTTTCATGTTCCTTAAGGATCCAAATTGATAATCTACAAATAAATAAATTGAAAACAAAGTTCAAAGTTAGAATTGACTATATATTTTGATATCATAATGAATTTTATAACTTGTCATAAAAACACAAGCAGTTTGAAAATATGATTTTGGTCACTATATTTTACAACCTGAACTATGCATGGCAATATGTAACAAGTAGCAATAGCAAAGTAATTAAGCTCACCTGGAGTGTCATTTAAGTAGAAAGGGCCATGTTCGATTGCCCATTTGGTGTAGTTAAAGCCATAATTCCAATGGTACGAGTCACCCACGATGATCCTGTTGGAAGTTTGTGTATTAGTAGAATTCCCAAATGGCCTGGCTGTGCTAACAACCATTGTGGAAGCAATGAGCAGCACTAGCATGAGTCCTTGTGCAATTGTGAAACCCATGGGATGATTTGAAACTTATGAAAGATACTAGAGAGTGAAATAATTAAGAGGGTGGAAACAAAGAAAGAGCTAGCAAAATAGGATGTTAGCAATGATATTTGTAAAGTTGTGATTTACAACTATTTTGTGTTGGCTTTAATTTTGTGCCATATTTGATTGTAATTATGTTCAATCTTGTGTACCCTGTATTTCACGTGGGATTTCATTGTAAGGGTTGTGTGTGAGAGAGTGTGAAAAGTCAAGGAAAAGTGAAGAGCAAGGAAGTTTTCGCAGGTAGCTCGCGAGGAGCCTTCCCGCGAAGTGAAGCATGTGCTCAGCACATGACTGGAATGCGAAGAGTCATGGCAGATGGTGACAGCTAGGTTTCGCAAGTGTCTCGCGGGTAAGACCTTCCTGCAAGATACTCACAAAACAGTCTGTTTAGCCAATTTGTCACATTTGATACATGCTGTCCCTAACCACACTATATATACCCACATTACCCACAAATGTTAAGGAGTGCTTTTCAGAGAGAAAACCCTAGCCACAACTCTTGAGAGTGATAGATTGTTATACCCACAATTCTCTACACAATCCATTATGGTTTTTCTCAACTCCTACCTCTCCATTTCCATTGGGCAGACATTCAGGGTTGATCCATTGTCGATTAACACCCTCGCGACAATCCTGTCTTCACACTTGGTGACGATATGCATGGCCAAGGTGTGATCTTTACCTTCTGGAGGCAACTCATCATCTAAAAATTAGACTTGGTTGGTGGCCAACACCAATGATATCATACCCTCGAAGGAGGAATCTATAATAATGGTTGGAACATGCATTTCCTTCAACACCTTCAATAAAACTTCCCGATGGACCTCGGAAGATAGCAACAAGGCTAAGATAGAAATCTGAGCTGGAGAAGGAATCTCTTCCTCTTCCGCTTCCTCTCCTTCATAAGATGGAGGCTGAAAATTCAACATGCAAATATTGTTAACAAGCAGAAATATGGAAAAGGAATTTGTAAAACAATAGTTTGAAGGGAAGAGAAATACCGTTCTACCAACTAAGCAACCTTGCAGACGATCCCAGACGAATTCAGCATAATTTCCTTCTACTCCTGCAATAACATAGCCATCACGGGCCCGAGTAATCTCTTCATCAGCCAGGAAGTCAGCCAACCGAATAGTGAGACAAAGAGGAGTTGGAATTATGGCAGGAGGATACACATGTTCAACTTGGGGCAGCACCCGATCACCAAGATACCAGTACTTTCCATGCCCACATTCAAACAATACTTGGTGGCTATTCAATTCTAGAGCCCGCTCACACTCAGCATACCCCTCACATCTAGCCCAAGGATTTAAGTTCATCTGAAAAGTCATAAAGAAACTCAGAAAGAGAAGAGATTGGATTATAACCAAGTGCCTAGGATTTAAAAAGGAAAAAGAAAGAACTCACATCATCAATTGTCAGATTTTCAAACACCAAGCACCAAATCTCCAAAGAATGCCTAGAGGGTGGAGGCAAGCAATGTTTGGGCAACCAACAGAGAAATCTAGGAAAAATGCCAGTAACTTCCTCTCGGATTTCAGGACCAACCCCAAAATACTCATACATCCAGACTTGAAAAATTCACAACACCATTACCACATAGCAAAAATAATTTCCACAACCTACATATAGCCATAATAAATACCAAACCTCACCTACCAAACAAATGGAGCCCCACCCAAGCTTGAAAGACTCTGCCTAGAGAGTTGGGTCATGAAATGCATCAGAGTGTCCAATTCTGGAGATGTTCAATTTTTCTCAAGCTCCCCAAGTAGCGCAGATTCATAGTACTGCCTAAATTCAGACAAAAGAAAGTCCCAATAAAAAGAAGCATGAACATACAAACACCCTTTGCCACAGTCTCACATTAGGGAATACTCTCACATAACCAAGACAAAGGAACATTGTTACTCCTCATTTTAGAAGGCATTACACCTAGAAGTCTCTTGAGCTCAGTTGAAGTAAGGGAATTATTGACAAGAATTATTTTACCACCTAACCTTAGACCAGTGATGACAGAAAAGTCATAAGGTGTCAACATTACCTCCCCAATGTTCGGAAAATGGAAGGTATAGGTAGTGTCCCAGAAGCACTCTACTAAGGCAAGAAGTAACTGATGCTCCTTGTACTCATGTGTCTTATGATTTGAAAAAGCTTTGAAGAAGATGCCAAAGCTTGCTTCATTGATGACGTTTTTGATGCTAGGAGACAATGTTGCCCATGCACTTTTCAACATTTGGAGACTCGATTCTTGAGGCTCTACAACATAAAAATTCAGCTCATCAATTTCCATAACCTAAAACATATAACCAAAAAATTTCCATACCCAAAAAAATATCCTCACAATCAATACCCCACCACCACAAAATCAAATCAATGGCCCACCAAAATTTCAACACTACCAAATTTATCACATATCCATACAACCACCAAATTTTGCCATAGCCATGCAAAAAGAAAATTTCTACATGTCCAAGAAAAAAATTCCCACAACTTCATGCACAAATAAATTCTCACATACCGAACAAAATTTTTCCACAATACCCATAAATATATCCATGCACATACCCACAAAATTTTGCCATGTTCATAAAACAAAGTTTACGCATGCCAACAAGTTTTCCCACATACATCATGAACACATTCGTATAAGTCAAACACAAAGTTTTCACAATGCCAGTACTCCCAAAATCCAAACCAAAATTCATCCAACAACATCACAAATTACCTACATTGTCAAAATTCGAAAAGCCACCAACATTGCCCTAATTGCACCATGATCAAAGAAAAAACACACTTCAAGAATGCTCCAAAGCCAACATTCCAAACATGATCAGTCACACAATGCCCCCAAAATTTCAAAAGTGACAATATCTCACCATGAAACTTTCAATGAAACATGCAACAACATTTTTCCAAGCAAAGAAACCAAAGAAAAGCTCACCTTGGTGTCCACATGACAATATGGAGCATGGGTCCTAGGGTCTTGAAGAAGTCCATCATCATCATTCCAATCAAATGTTGGATCATATTTCTTACCATGAGAAGCAAGAAAAGAAGATCCCTTGGAGGAAGAAGCCATTTTAATGCAAAGAAAATAGGTTTTAAAAAATGGGTTTCACCAAAAATGGGTGTGGGATGAAAATGCTCAAAACATGATGATCTAAAGAAATATTGATAGAGATGGATAAGGGAGAGTTGAGAAGCTTAGAAAAGTGTTTTTTGTGAGAAAGAATGGTGAAATGAAGAAGAAAAATCAAGGGGAAGAAGAAGGTGAATGGTGCCAATGGAGGAAGAGAAGTTGATGGAACATGAAGCTAAAAAGCAAAAAGAGAGAAATAATGAAGTGGGAGGCCAAAATTTCGGCCCCCACACTCTTTAACTCAGCAAAAGCTACCCTAAAAAAATAAAATAAAAAAAAATTTCAAAATTTTCAAGGATCTTTCAAAATCCAAATTTTCAATTCAAAAATTTTCATTCGTATGTTTTCAATTTCATATTCTCAACGCCCAAGTTTTAAACTCAAAGCTTCAATTTTTGAAAGAGTTCAAACCTTAGATTTCATGATCAAAATTCCAAGCCTTAATTTTCAAAATTCTAAAGCACAAAATTTCAAATTTTAAGCTCCAGATTTCAAGTAAAAATTTATAAGTTTCAAAGTCTCAAAAATTGAAATAAAAATTTCAAAACTTCCAAGTTTCAAAGATCAAATGTTTCTCAAAAGATAAATCTTTTGTTAATTAAATTTTTATTTTTATTTTTAACAAAATTCGAATTAAGAGTGAGCAAATGAAAATCACACATTTCAAAAACGGAGCGACCATGAAGCACCTATCAGTTAAAGTCTAATTTAAAATTTTGACTTTTTACAAAAGCAAATCTAGATCGAGGTAGAGGAGACCCCTTGATCATTATTTCAGCTCCAGATCATCAAAGTAGAGGAGATCCCTTTGATCATCATTCCAAAGTCAGATCGTGGTAGAGGAGATCCCCTTGATCGCCATTTCAGTTCCAGATTATCAAAGTAGAGGAGATCCCTTCGATTATCATTCCAAAGCTAGATCGAGGTTGAGGAGATCCCCTTGATCATCAGTTCATTCACAGATTATCAAAGTAGAGGAGATCCCTTTCATCATCATTCCAAAGCCAGATCGAGGTAGAGGAGATCCCCTTGATCATCATTTCAATTCCAGATTATCAAAGTAGAGGAGATTCATTTGATCATCATTCCAAAGCCAGAACAAGGTAAAGGAGACCCCCTGATCATCATTTCAGTTCTAGATTATCAAAGTAGAGGAGATCACTTTGATCATCATTCCAAAACTAGATTGAGGTAGAGGAGATCCCCTTAATCATCATTTCAATTCGAAATTATCTAGGTAGAGGAGATCTCTTTGATTATCAGTTCATTTCCAGATTATCAAAGTAGAGGAGATCTCTTTAATCATCATTCCAAAGCTAAATTGAGGTAAAGGAGATCCCCTTGATCGTCATTTCAATTCCAGATTATCAAAGTAGAGGAGATCCCTTTGATCATCATTCCAAAGCCAGATCGAGGTAGAGGAGATCCCCTTGATCGTCATTTCAATTCTAGATTATCAAAGTAGTTTGATCATCATTCCAAAGCCAGATCGAGGTAGAGGTGATCCCCTTGATTGCCATTTCAATTCCAGATTATCAAAGTAGAGGAGATCCCTTTGATCATCATTCCAAAGCCAGATCAAAGTAAAGGAGATCCCCTTGATCATTAGTTCATTTCCAGATTATCAAAATAGAGGAGATCCCTTTGACCAGCATTTCAAAGCCAGATCGAGGTAAAGGAGACCCCCTTGATCGTCATTTCAGTTCCAAATTATCAAAGTAGAGGAGATCCATTTGATCATCATTCCAAAGCCAGATCAAGGTAAAGGAGACCCCCTTGATCATCATTTCAGTTCCAGATTATCAAAGTAGAGGAGATCCCTTTGATCATCATTCCAAAGCCAGATCGAGGTAAAGGAGATCCCCTTGATCATCATTTCAGTTCCTGATTATCTAGGTAGAGAAGATCCCTTTGACCATCATTTTAGTTCCACATTATCGAGGTAAAGGAGATCCCCTTTATCATCATTCCAAATCTAGATCGAGATCAAAGTAGAGGAGATCCCTTTTATCGTCATCTCATACAACTCCATTTTGAAGATCAAGATAGGAAAGTTTCGTGGTCACCCCAATTGCTAAGAATCATTTCCAGAGTCATCAACTACCAGCTAAGTCCGGTATTTTAATTTTTTTTAGTCAAAAGATAAGGCTAGTTCTATGTTCCAAGGTTTTAGGTTTGAGGGCTAGGTAATCTTTGAATATTCAACCTCAATTAAATCATAGTCGCTAAAATCAGTGCCTTTGTTTTACATTGACATTCGATTTTCAAGCTCTGTCATTGAAGGGCATTCTCTAGACACTCAATTTTACACCCATAATTTAATCAAGGAGAATGACTTGAATGACCAATCCATGTATCCCAAAAATCATAATTGCATTACATGTATCAATTTGTTCTTGCATTGCATGCATCAATTTGTCTTTGCATTACATGCATTAATTCATTCATTACATATTGATAGGCCAATAACGTATTAACCCCCTGTGATAAATTAATTGAAGTCAAGTTTATCAATTAATCAAATTAATATGCAAAGTGCGAGGTAGCACAAACAAATCACCAATTAAACTAAGTATGCAGCGGAAAATAAATTGACATGATGATTTCTTTACGACTGGGGAAAACTGACATGACAAAAACCTTATTGGGTGATTTTAAGGTCACCACTCCCAAGAATTCACTATTATCACAACAAGCATTCACAAGTAAAGGAATCCAGTACCTTATACCAACCTACAATTGAAACCTTATCCTAATACCCAATTGGACTTGTTCTGTAGTGACAATATCTCCTTTTCAATGCACGACTCCCAGTACATGACTAACCAATTGTACGGATCCCAGTACGTGACTTCAATCACCAACTATAGAAGGTTGTTGGCTGCAAAGTTCTTCAGTTCATCATTCGATGAACATCGAGAAGCTCCTTGGTTACAAAACCCTACGATGCACAAACACAGTAGCTTCTTCACTAAAAAGATGAATTAGGGAAAATTCTGTCTTCAGTCACAATTTGCTTGAACAAAACTTTACTTAACACTTGTGCAACTTGCTGTTAAGGACATATTTTGTGTAATTGGCTAATCTTTTGACAAAATGCACTTTACTTGTATTTGGGTTGATCTAGGATGTGTTTAATACTTCAAGAAACATGTTGTTCAAGTCTAGTATTAAAGCCATGAAGATTGGACCAAGAAACAAGTTAAGAAAAGTTGTTCACTAAAGCTGGACAGATAGCTCGACACCTACGGACAGATAGCTTGACAACTGCTCGATAGATAGCTATCTATCAAGGTTTAATGAGGCTCAACAGATACTATCTATCGAGGTATCTATCGAGGTTACAGGAATTTAGATTTTCAAATCTGATTTTCGGCCCATACTTATGTATTTGTGTAGGGTTTCTTTTCTCACAACCCTAGACATATATAAGACTTATTTTAGAGACCGTCACATAAGAGAATACAAGGAGAACATATGCAAAAGCTGACCAATTACTTATTCTCTCTGAAAGAAGCTACTGCATCTTTGCGCCTTAGGGTTTTGTAACCAAGTGCTTCTTGATCTTCATTGTTGATGAAGTGAAGAACTTTGCAACCAACAACTTCTTCAAGTTGGTGTGTTAGTTACATACTGGAGCCGTGCATCTTTGGTTAGTCACATACTGGGATCCGTACAAAAGGGTGGCATTCATATATTGAAGAGTTCAGAGGTTTTGAAGCGGTAGAAGGTTTCTGCTGTAAGTTCATCTACGAGGATTGTAGATTCTAGGAACAAAAGTTTTGTACTAGATCTGAAACTTCTTTTTACTATAGTGGATTGCTTTTCAGGAAGGTTTCCCCCCAAGTTTTTTACTATGAAACTAATTTGTTTCACTGGTTTTCCTGTGTTATCATATCTTGTCTTATTTATTTTTCCGCTACATGATTTTGACATGATATTGATGTAAGTATGTTTTAACAAGGTTTATTCATAATAAATCTAATTAACAACTTGGATTTAAAACTTGTTAATTCTATCAACTAGGGTCTAAATTTTCCTACAAGTAGTATCAGAGCGGGTACACTCTGATTGGATTAATTTCCTGAGTGTGATCCTTGACCCCCGTTGTCATGGATCGTGGACAATCTCTTTTGATTCCTCGTTTATTTGATGTCATTAATTTTGCGTATTGGAAAGTTCGTATGAAAGTTTTTTTGCAGGCTCTAGGTGAACAGGTATGGCAAGCTACTAAAGTTGGTTGGATTAAGCCAAAGGAAGCACTGGTGGATTGGGATGATGCACTAATCATAGAAGAAAATTTCAACAGTAGGGCCTTGAATGCTCTGTTTTGTGGGGTGACCAATGAGGAATTCAAGAAAATATCATCCACAGAAGTTGCCAGGGAAGCATGGAACATTCTTGAGACCACCTATGAGGGTACCAAGGCAGTAAAAACTGTGAAGCTTCAAAGACTCACTGGTAGTTTTGAAGAAATAAGGATGGAGGAGGATGAGACCTTTGATGAGTTCTATGCTAAACTCAAGGATATTGTGAATTCTGCCTTCAATCTTGGATAATCTATTACGGAATCCAAAATTGATAAGAAAATCCTTAAGTCCTTACCTGAAAGATTCCATGCCAAGATCACTATCATTGAAGAAGTAAAGGATATTGATCGACTTCCTTTGACTGAGCTTGTAGGGATAACCGATAAGGTGATTGTGGAGAGTGCTAGTGATAGTAAGGATTCTTCTGATGATGAAGTACCCCAGAAGTTGACCCTTCAAAAAGCCTATGATAAGCTATACACTGAATTTATAAAATCTAAAAATACTTCTCATCTTTGTAGAAAAGAGTTTAATGAGGTAAAAACTAAAAAAGTTAATCTGTTAGTCAAACTAGATGAGATTACAAGGTTAGTTGCGACTCTTGTTATGGAGAACACCTCATTAGAAGAGAAGGTCAAGAATCTTGAGGTTGAGCTTAGTCAAGCTAGAACTCAAATAGAGAGGATGTCTAGTGCAAAGCTTGATGAGGTCTTGAGTGCTTAAAAGTCTAGCTCTGATAAGACTGGCTTAGGATATGCCATTTCCTCTGGCCCCTCCTTTTCCATGGCTTCTGGATCAAGGACTGTCTTTGAACCCCAATCTAAGAAAGGTAATAAAGGTATGAAATCCAAAACTGATTTGGCTAATTCTAAATCCTTTGTTAGACCTTATGTTTGTCACCATTGTGGTGTTTCTGGACACATTCATCCTAATTGCTTTAAGTTGTATCCTCAAAAGCAATTGTCCAAACGGTCACAGGTTTCCTCTCAAGAACCTACACCTTTGTTTGGAGAGTTATTAAAAGCTTGGAGATTTTTAACTTAATTTCAGGAGAATTTTAATTCTTCTATGTCCTTTAGTAAACATACTAGGACATGTGTCTTTTTATCTTCATGGACAAAAACTCGTGTTGTGTGGGTGAGAAAGAAGCCTAAGACTTAATTTTCTTTTTTGTTTATTCTTTACTTTAATTCTTTCTATCTAAAGTAGGACTCTCTTTGCTTGATTTTTTATGTACTTTTGGAATCATGCTTTCATGCATCTGCACCCTTTTATCATGCTTTCATGCATATGCATCTTTCTTTCATGCTTTTATGTTATTTGTTTGTTTTTGTTTGGTTGTTTAGTCTTTATTTTGGTTGTTTTCAAAATAAAAAGGAAAAATAAAAAAAATACAAAAACGGTGTGTTTGTGTGCATTCGTACTTGTGTACCTTGGATGGCCATTGAAATAAAGTTTTCTAAACTTTGTATCTCTTGTAGCTTAGATGAGCATCTCTATGCACAACTAAGCAAGTGAGCTTTGTGGCTTGTGTTTGTGATGAGTAAGATTAAGTAATCTCTTATACTTAACACTCATATCACTCTTTTTGACGGGAAGGACTAGAAAATCCTAAGAGAGGCATAAATATCCATCTCACCACTATTGCCCACCAATCATGAAATGACATCTGTATGCTTCGGAATGGCAAAAGTGTAATGTCAGTGACATTTGTGTGCTTCGGCATAACAAAATTGGAATGTCAAATACTTAACATAATTGGGTATTTCTTTTCTATCTATTATATGCCCATTCATGATTTGCTTCAAAAAGAAAAATATGCAAAGAAAAACAAAAAGCAAAAATCAAAATGCTTTAAATATGATTGCAAGCGTGTATTCTAAGAGATGTGGGAGTTATAGGATGTACCTCAAAGGTGATACTCCCCATCAAATAATTATGATTGTGTGTGACTTAAAGTGATTTTGGATCGGGGGGATAGAAAGTTTCTCGATCGATCGACCTAGCTATCAAGAGGTGTCAAGATTGCAATAAAAAGCAACTGAAGAGCTCAATAGAAAAACCAGGTGTCGAGAAGCTGTCGAGATTGCTCAAAAACATTTTTTCAAGAAGGGAAAAACATAAATATGAATGCAATCAAGCATGCAACTCAACCAAGGATCCAATCAACATTTTAAGCTCTCAAAATCATCTCTCAACAACATTTTTAAGCACATAGATCCCAAAAACGCACACACACGCACTAAATAAGTCTAACCAATTTTATATTTCAGAAACAAGTTAAGACAGTTTAGTGAGCATACATTAACACATGTAAACCTTGTGATGGCCAAATCACATTGTACTTGCACATGTATCAGGAGTAGTAAAGAATATTGCGTGTTGTGTGTGAAAAACATTGCAAGATTGCATAAATGTAATCATGTTATGACGATTTGAAATATGAGAAAATCACTTTAACTCACACACAATCATAACTGTTTGATGGGGACTATCACATTTGAGGTACATCCTATAACTCTCACATCTCGTAGAATACACACTTGCAATCATATTTAAAGCATTTTGATCTTTTTGCTTTTTATTTTTCTTTGCATATTTTTCTTTTAGGAAACCATGCATGGGCATATAAGAGATAGAAAAGAAGTACCCAATTATGATAAGCTTTTGACATTCCAATTTTGCTATGTCGAAGCACACAAATGTCATTCATAATTGGCGGGCAACAGTGGTGAGATGGTTATTTATGCCTTTCTCTTACGATTTTCTAGTCCTTTCCGTCAAAAAGAGTGATACGAGTGTTAAGTACAAGAGATCACTTAATCTTACTCATCACAAACATGAGCCACAAAGCTCACTTGCTTAGTTGTACACAGAGATGCTAATCTAAGCTACAAGAGATACAAAGTTTAGAAAACTTTGTTTCAATAGCCATCCAAGGTACACAAGTACCAATGTACCCAAACACACACCGTTTTTGTATTTTGATGATTTTTCCCTTTTTTTTTTGAAAACTAAACAACCAACCAAAAATAGAAAAATAACATAAAAGCATGAAAGAAATATGCATTTGCATGAAGGCATGATAAAGAGGTGCAGATACATAAAAGCATGATTCCAAAAGTAAATAAGAAATCTAGCAAAGAGAGTCCTACTTTAGATAGAAAGAATTAAAGCAGAGGACAAACAGAAAAGACAATTAAGTCTTAGGCTCTTTTTTCACCCACACAGCTCGTGTTTTTGGCCGTGAAGATGAAAATGCATGTCCTAGTATGTCTACTAAAGGACATAGAAGAATTTGAATTCTCCTGAAATTGAGTTAAAAAGCTCAAAGCTTTTAATAACTCCCCAAACAAAGGTGTAGGTCCCAGAGAGGAAACCTGCGACCGTTTGGACAATTGCTTATAAGGATACAACTTAAAGCAATTAGGATGAATGTGTCCAGAAACACCACAATGGTGACAAACATGAGGTCTAACAAAGGATTTAGAATTAGTCAAATCAGTTTTAGATTTCATACCTTTATTACCTTTCTCAGATTGGAGCACAAACTTTGATTCAGAAGCTGTGGAAGAGGAGGGGCCGGAAGAGACAACATAATTTAAGCCAGTCTTATCACAACTAGGCTTTTGAACATTGAATACCTCATCAAGCTTTGCACTAGATATCCTTCTATTTGGGTTCTAGCTTGACTAAGCTCTACCTCAAGATTCTTGACCTTCTCTTCTAATGAGGCGTTCTCCACAACAAAAGTCTCAACTAACCTTGTAGTCTCATCTAGTTTGACAAATAGATCAACTTTTTCAGTTTTTACCTCATTAAGCTCTTTTTTACAAACTCATAAACAAAGAAAATATGTTGATAAAAATTGTGTTTAATTTTAAATGTATATATACGTATGCATTAATGCATGTGTTACGTGCTATTTTTTTTTTTTAATAATTTGACTAATTATTTATATTTTTATAATAAAATTTGTGTTTAATTTTAAATACATCCATGCATTTGCATGGGTTACATGCTAGGGATACTTCAAATCTCTCTTTTTTTTAGAGGCATTTTTCGAGGTCTCTCACACTAGGGTTAGGTTTTTCTTTTTCCACCTCCTTGTTTAAATAGGAGCGCAATGGGCTCTCCTATTCCAAATAGGTATACACAAACCTTGGACTTTCCTAGTCCAATAAGGATTATACAAACCCATAAACAAATAGCCTTTTAGAATAAAAACGTTGCTTGCTATATTCTAAATCCCGTAAGCTCGATAGATCGAGACATGTGTCGAGCTTTAATGAATTTCAACAGATCGAGCTTCTGTCGAGGAGGTATCAAGACCTGCAGATTGCACTTTTCTTGAGTAATCTTTGTGTTTTCAATGTAACCACTTGTAGTGATCATCTTGAACCAACTTAGATTTATCCAAATAGAGTGTGTTTTTTCAAGGGATATGCCAGTTACATAAAAATGTGTCCCTTACATATAGTTTATGCCAGCTGGATGATGAATATAACACTGATTTAACAAACATGAATTATAGGTTATCTATCTTATCTCATACTAGTCCAAAAGAAAAATAAAGAAATTAAAATAAAAAATAAAAAAAGGTTTCTCTTATGTGGCATGTCCCTCTAAGCACAAATTGATAATCAATGGGAACATAATATGGGTGCTTTTAATGATCTTAGCATCTTCTTGTCATAGATCTCTTTGTGTGCTTGTGAAGGTGTATTCATTTGATCTCTTCCAACTTGTTTGGGAGAGAATAAAAGTAAAATATATTGAAAAGGAATTTGCCTATTTGAAAGTATAAAATGATTAGAAGAATACACATCTCATTTTTACTTAATTTTACCTCAGGATCCCGAAAAGAAAAAAGAAAAAGAAAAAGTTAATTCCTCTTAAAAGTGGGATATACACTATTTCCTTTATTCAAATAAAAGTAACATATCGATTTTATCCTTATTAATTATGAGAAAAGACAGAAAACAAAGAAAATAAATAAATTAAGGTAATGATATAATGGTAATTTTTTATAAACTGTCAAAGGTAATAATGAAAGTACATAATCTTTTCATTCCAATATTCCATTGCATTCTGTTTTTAATAAATTCCCAAAACACAAGTACTCATATGATACATCTTAAGTATAACTCAATAATAATATATATGATCATAATTGGCCTTTGCTCCTGAGTTTAACCAACATGCAGTGTAAGTTTTAGAGGTCTCTTTTGCTAAGGAAATTAAGTATAGTTTATTTTACTTGGATTTATGTATGGATATATGAATGCAAGTACATATGTGCCCTCACAGTAACACATTCAATAAAATTTTATCTCTCTACCCTTTCTCTAGACAAATCTTTGTCTTCTAACACACATACCATAAAGCGACTCCACCACTTTATTTATAGAGACTATGACACTTTACATTTTTCTAATTAAAAAATAAATAAACAAGAGTAAGTGGTTAATATAATATAATTAGGTCCAAACCTACCAACTTGAACTTGTAGGGCCAAGTGATATCCTTATGTGTATATTAACTTTTTTTTTGTTGGGAAGAATGTGTTATATGAACTCTTGAATTAAAATCTCACCATGATGTTATCTGCCCAACTGCCGTACCATCTAACTCCAATTATGGAGTATAGGATGGACAATATGTCTTCTTGCATTTTATTTTTTCTTCACATGCATTTTTGAAATACAAAATATAATAATTATATGGTGAATAGACATTTAATAGGGTTATGATTATAAGTGATATAATCTATCTTTTATTTGGGAAAAAAAAATTATGTGATAGTATTTTACTGGATGATGCAAATGTCATTACTTAAAAGTTACACTCTATCTTTCTAAAAATTAATATTTACTTCAAATATCTAAACCAAACATGATCCTTAGGTCAAATGTCATTAACTTTTTCAATTGTAAAAGACTCCGATACTTTCAATATAAAATGGTAAATATTACTATAAAACAAGCAGGGATGCAAAATGGCACCTCTGTGGAACATCAATACCCTGTCACAACTAGTACATTTATTCTCTATCATCTCAATTATTCAAAACTCATAACATATATTGTTTGTAACCGTAAGGACGGGAAATGAAAATACATAAATTATAGCAAATCATCTGATTTAGAATGTGACTCATAAACTGTAAAATGAGCAATCAATCCCTTACTATTAGTTCAAAATTACAAATAGTCTTTTATTTAATAAGGAAGAAGAAGACGAAAACACTCATTATTTGCTACAACACAACAAAACGTAAAAAGAGAGAGTAGCAAATAAAGTTTCCCATGGCGCACACGTTCTTATTAGTAATTATCTATAGTTCCAGTCTATTGGCGTCACAAAAAACTTCATTGTTCCATTCAAGCAATGAATGCCATCGTGCTCACTGCAAGCAAAGTAGTGAGGCTGCGACTTTTTCAGCACAAACTCAAAGCCGTTCCCAGCTCCTTGTTTTGTATTTCCCTGCATCTTGGCATTTTTCAGGTCACATTTAATGAAGCTCTCATGGTTTGGTAGCAAGTAAACACTGTGAGGAAATGTTTATGGAGTTGGTGGATCATATTTGAAAACTGCAATCAACATCATATGAACAGTTATTTTTCATGTATATTTGCATTTAGCAAAACAAAACAAAAAATGCACATATTTTTCATGTTCCATAAGGATCAAAATTGATAACCTACGAATAAATAAATTGAAAACAAAGTTCGAAGTTAGAATTGACTATATATTTTGATATCATATTGAACTTTATAACTTGTCATAAAAACACAAGCGGTTTAAAAATATGATTTTGGTCAATATATTTTACAACCTGAACTATGCATGGCAATATGTTACAAGTTGCAATAGCAAAGTAATTAAGCTCACCTAGAGTGTCATTTAAGTAGAAAGGGCCATGTTTGGTTGCCCATTCGATGTAGTTAAAGCCATAATTCCAGTGGTACATGTCACCCACGATGATCTTGTTGGAAGTTTGTGTATTAATGGAATTCCCAAATGGCCTGGCTATGCTAACTGCCATTGTGGAAGCAATCAGCAGCACTAGCATGAGTCCTTACGTAATTGTGAAACGCATGGTATGATTTGCAAGTTGTGAAAGATAATAGAGAGTGAAATAATTAAGAGGGTGCACACAAAGAAAGAGCTAGCGAAATAAGATGTTAGCAATGATATTGATAGCATGATTTAAATGGGTATTTATAATGGGAGAGAGAGAGAGAGAGAGAGAGAGAGAGGTCTGTAATGCGTTGGCTAATTACTAAAACAGAACTTTTTTGTTATAGAGCTTGTACATTGTATTTTCCATCTCTTGACTACAAAATTATGAAAAAGATGAGTTGTATTTTATAAAAAAATGAGTCAATTTTCAAAAATTATTTTCTATTAATATCTCATTTTCCTATATTTTGTAGCAACATTAATTGACTGGAAAAAAAAAATCTCATAATTTCCCTTATTTAGCTTGCTCTAAGATAGAGTTGTTTTCAAAAATAAAAAATAAAAAAAAAAATCCTAGAAAACACTCTCAAAGAATAAGCAATATTTTTTTAGTTGACCAAAGAAAAACACCAAGCACAAGGTTTTCCATTGAAACAAATGGAACATTCTTCTTCTCTTTTTTTTCTTTTTTTTTTAATAATAAAAATAATTTTCTATATTTGTTTTAACACATTGATAGTTTGATACATGATTATGTCCTTAAAGGAAAATGTTCTCGAACACTCATTGATATACACTATGCACATGCAACATCTATAAGTTCACACTAGATATCCACATTTATTAACATTTTCTATGTTTAAAATGTGAAAAGTGCAATGGAGACAATGTACAAAAAAACAAGTATGTGAGAATCCTATCCCGTCCTTCAATTCCCCAACCCCTAAAACAGGGCAAGTACCATATCGATCAAGAAATTTACAAGCAAATTAAGTAACATCTTCAATGACATTACTTATGCAATAACCAAGTTTATTTAGGCAAATCCCTAAAGGGTGTATAGCAGTATAATAAAGTGTCGTTAGACTTCTTGACAATTTGAAAGCACTCTCTCAAACGTCAAAACTAAGAATTGGCAAAGGGAGCTCCAATATTGGTTTGGTAGAGATAGAGTAGAAACTTTCCCTCAACCAAAAAGGAGTCAACAACTAGTATGATCTTTTTTTTCTTATTTCGACCTCTATATGCTGGGAATCAAGACAGAAATGCACTTTGAACTGAAAGATATTGATTGAAATAGAAAAAAAAAAAGCTATAAAAAATTAAAAAGTGAAATATATTGATATCATATTCAGCGTTTTGTTGATGGAGAAGGATATAATTCAACCGGGTGATGTGATGATGACGGTTAAATTGCTCAATATATAAGACATCATCCCTCTAGAAATATTCATCCTGCTCTGATTCCATGTTAGAAATACTGAATGAATAGTATTGTATTTTACAGTAATAAAATATAAAATATACATGAGTACCTTTATATAAGAGGCATAGTGTGCAGTACATATCATAGTGTGCAGTACAAGTATGTGTGCTATATAAGTAAATAAGGTGAGCCTAAAGCCTATAGTGTGTAGTACAAGTATGTGTGCTATACAAATAAAAAAGGTGCGCCTAAAGCCCACAGTCTAATACACGTTAACACATTTTATTCTCTCTTATTAAGTATATATTATCCAAGAAAACATGACAAAGAAGGTTAGATTTAGTGATTTTTTTTTACTAAAACTTCCAATATATATATAGTCTTCTATTTTAAAATACAGGTCTAAGAGTAATATTATCATAAAATGATTTCATTCATTTTCTTCTATATTACTCCAAAACAGGATTACTTACCTTCCATTTCTTTCCATTCATTTATTTAATTTAAAATGTTCAAACAAGAATACTTAATTTAATTCCATTCATTTCCGTTGCCTAAATACATTTCATTCATTTCTGATCATTCCATTCCATTTCTTTATAAACTCCCAAACGGAGGCTTAATGAGCTTTCCCATCATACATGAATACATGCACCTTTTACTTTGCTTCATGCGAACATATCTCAACTCTCCTTCTCCTACATCTCATCTCTATCAATCTTTGATTCTTTCGGACACGTATTTTGTGCAGAAATGCAATAGGAAATAGGCCTTTTGCAACGGCCAAAATCACTACAAAAAGTCAAAATAAAAGCTGCAAGATTTGCGTTATGGTTCATATCTGTTATAAAGGTTTTGTTTTTGTGACCTCTATAATAGATTTTTTTATTTATTTTTTTGGTAGTATCTTTTTTGGGTTGCAACCATGGGAAACCATTGCAATAGAAAGCAAATTCACAATCTAAAATTAAATAAGAACCATTTAATTTGAATAAAGAAGTAGATAAACCTCCTTCTATAGAAATTTAGATAATTCTTGATTACCTTTACAAGTTGAAACAACAGGTTATTCTGCACCGTTGGCATGTAGAAGTAGAATTTGTAACACATACACTTTTTTTAAAAAAAAAAAACATAAGTTCAACAAGAGAAGAAGACTATCAAGGAAAAAGATAGAGCAAATATCTCAAAAGAAATTTTTTTATTAATAACAATTTATTATCACTGTCTCCTTCTAAAGAGTATTTATAAGAAGAGTTTTTTCTTCTGATATTCCTTTAAGAAAATTAAATAAAAGAAGTCATAATTTAATAGGGATTTGAAATTGATGTAAAAGATTCTATTTACACCATCTATTAAAATAACCATGTCATTAAAAAAAAAAAAAGAAGCTAAAATTCAAATTACGCCCTCTAAGTTTAATTGAAATTCATTTAAATCCTTAAACTTTACTTTTTTTCCAATTCTAAGCTTCGAATTTTTTCAACTGAGGTTTTTTGTCCAATTTCATTAAAAAAAGTTTGTTTAAGTATGCAAATAACTAATGAAAAAATATTTTTAGAAAATAAATTCCCATAAAAAATTATTAATTTTATAAAATTTTGTATGTGATAAAAATATTTTTTGAATGGCCATTTTTAATGAAATTGAACAAAATGCCTAATATGAATAAATTTCAAACTCAGATGACTCAATTGAATGAAGTAAAGTTAGAGAACTGAAATGAATTTCAGTTAAACTTAGAGAGTGCAATTTGTATTTTAGCCAATAAAAAAAAAAAGGACTAACACCCACATTTACCTTCTCAACCTGCAAAATTTTAAGCAAATTTTGGAAGCCTAGATATCACTGCACCTTTTTAATCTTATGTACTTTATAAATGGTTATATCATTTCATCATTAAACAATATATTCAGATTTATAATTGACAGGTAGCACTTGACCATTCTTTGGAAGTCAAAACTGTTAAAGTATGCTCAAGTAGAAATTTATAATCGATAGAGTTTATAGCATAATTTTAACAATTATGGCAAAAGTATCAGTTACAGATCAAAACGTCAATCAAGAATATATATGTACATCTCAAAGTGGGTAGGATCAAAACATCACCATATCTCTAATTTTAACAATGATTATATGGATTAAACAAACACAGTGAGGATAATACACACACACACACACACACACACACACACACACAAACACACTCACATTGAATCATTAAAATCACTATTATTTCCATGGATGTGATGCACTCTGCCATTAAACTCAAACCCAAAGGATGTTTAATGGGCCTTATGGACTTATGGTTATCTATAGTAATTGGTAACCATCACTGTGGGAAAAAAAAATCTAGAGACTTCCAAACTTAAGAGAAAAAGGAAAAGAAAGGCATGATTGTGTTTCTTTTTCTCTATTTTAAAAACCTCATTGACAAATACCCAAAACCAATTAACCCAAATACTCTAAACAAAAGCAAACCAAATGTGACACAAATATCCTAAAGAAAGCAGATTCTAACCAAATACTGTTATCAAAACAAAATCTAACCTAGAAACAAAAATCAAAGATTTAAAATCAATCCGACTAGAATGCCCAAAACTAATCATATTTAATGCCATTTTTGTAAGAACATAAGTTAAAAATCAACCCAACTAGAATACTTCTTTTCCAATGTCAAGGATACTCTACATAAACTGTTCAGCCTCTCTCATTACATGAAAATATGGATTGAATTAATGGATTCCCAACACGAAGAAATCAGAGTCACCACTAAGACCCAACCCAAATACTTAAAATGAACAAACTCATATGTGACCCACAGCACAACAGAGGTAGAGCTCCAATTAAAAAACCTAGCAATCAAAAATTCAACATCCTAAAAAAATCAAGTAGAAAGAAAAATCAACATAACAATCCCCCACACCACAGCATGAAAGAGGTAGTAACAAAATTAAAAAAAAAAGGATTAAAAAAAATATCAATCAAAAGATACAATACAATTAATCTAATCCTTACATTAAATTATTATGTGGGGCAGACAGAAGAATAAAGCTCAAGAGAAATTGGGATTTAGAGATACCTGAGCTAAATCATCCAGCTTTTGTCAATCTTAATATACTGTGAGGAGAGGAAGAGACAAAAGAGGGAAGAGAGAGAGGCTACTGTTAGAAAGCTGAAATATGAAGATTTGAAACTGTCTTTGGAAGGGAGAGAGGCATTAGCAAGCTGAAGGGTTGCCGTTTAAAATTTAAACCATGAAACACAAGGTTGCCGTTGAAAAGTTGGAGTGTTGAAGGGTTGTTTTCTAAAACCATGAAACATAGTAAACCAAAAGGTTGGGAGACAAAAAGGCCATGAAACACAGGCTTGGTGTTGGGTTTGGGCTTTATGGTGGAATTAAAGCAATAAAGATTTGGCTTTATGGTGGAGATAGAGTTAGGAATTATTTTCTTTTTATTAGTATTTTAAAATTTAGGAAAAGTATTTTAAAATTGTAGGAGAAATTCAGAAAAATTGGTGGTAATGACATGGCTGTTGATGTGGCTCAACGTAAGCGTAGTAACATTGAATGTTATACTTTAGTTTTTAGATTAATATAGATTAGAATTCTTATAACATATTTTTGTAGAGAGGAATTTTTTGGGGGTCACTTCAAGATGTTAACCCGAGGACTTCATAGATCTCATGTGGTTTTAGGAACTATTAAGGCAATCCCTTGGAAAGGTTTAAAACTCATAATATTAAAGTTAAAACCTGAAGAAAAAAAAAATAAAAAAATAAAAAAATAAAAATAAAAATAAAAATAAAAATAAAACCTAACCATTGTACTTGGTGGTGTCACAAACACCAAAGCAGGTTTTGAGCATTTGCAATGAGGTTTCTAAATTTACTAAAAGTCAATTTATCAACCAATACCCTCAAAAAGTGCTTTACAGCAAAGAAGGGAAACTCAAAATAATTTGAGTATAAGCTTCAGTGAGTCGCTAGAGATAGCAGCTCACTATAGCTTATAACTTAAAACAAAAAAAATAATTTTTTAGTATGTGGTGTTAAAAAAAAAATAGTATTTTAATGTATTGATAGTTATGATTATTATTTATTGTGTTGGATATATCATTTTATTATGTTATTTATATTATTTTAATGTGTTGAATGTTAAAATAAAACTTTTGGTGTTAGGTATATTATAAAGTGGGGTGTTAAAATAGATAAAGTAATTTTTTGAATTGCTAAAAGCTATATTTTTTTAACAACTTTGCTATGAATGATCTAAGGCATTAAGAGCACTCACAGTGAGGTTCTAAAATGACTAAATAGTCAAACACTGAAAACAGGCCCTACAATAAAGTTGCTATAGGTAAACTTTTTTGCTATATTTTGCCTTCATGCTACAGTGAAGTGTTATTGATCAACGACTCTTTTTTTTTTCCTCAGTCTCTTCTCTCTTCTCTTTCCTCTCTCATTTCTCTCTTCTGTCTTCGCTCACTCCTGTGCCTTTGTTTGTGCTTGGTGGTTTGATGATTATGGTCCAACAATTATGGTCAAGGGGCACGCTGGTGGTTCGATGACTGCAGTCATGAGGCATGGTGGTGATGTGGGTCTGATTTGGTGGGTTTCATGGGCTGATTTGGTGGGTCTTGGTGGTGATTGTTGTTCGGTGGTTCGTGGGTTTAGTTTCGTGGGTGAGTGGGTCGGTGCTAGTGGGTCTTATTTGTTTGTATCGAAGGTGCTTTGGTGACGGTGATGATGGGTTTTGGTGGTGTTATTGATGGGTTTAGTGGCATGGTGGTTATTGATGGGTTGCTAGGTTGTTGAGAAGTGGAAGAGGAAGGTGGAGCGACGGTGGAGGTATTTTTGCTGTGTTTTTATATTTTAAATTTTTTTTTTTTTTTGCTGCTATGGTTTGTGGTTGGTGGGGCGACAGTGGAGGTGGTGGATGTTGCTGTTGCTGTTTATTGTGGTAGTGGGTTGCTGTGGGTTGTTGTTTATATTATTTTAATGTGGTGTATGTTAAAATAGAAGCTTTGATGTAGGGTGTATTGTAAAGTGTGTTGTTAAAATAGACAAAATAAGTATTTGTGTTGTTAAAAGGTAAATAGTTTAGCTCCCTTAGAGCATCCCACATCAGTGGATGCAAATTTTTTGTAAATTTACACATCTAAAACCTACTTTTTCTATTTTGCTCATCTACTTATCCACACCTACATCAGTTTATCTATTACACACATTATTTTCTTTAAATAATCATTTTATATATATATATTTCAACAACCTTACTAGTCAAACCCACTTTCTCACTTTTCTTTTCTGAACACTATTCTCTCTCTCTCTCTCTCTCTCTCTCTCTCTCGGTGAATTTTCTTTCTTTTTCTTCTTTCTCTCATCTTTCTTCTCCAGTTAATATTTCTTCTTTCGCCCATTTCTTCATCGGAAAACTCCATTAACAAACCAGAAAACTCCACAAACAAACCTAAAATCTTCACTTCAACACAAACCCATGTCAATCTAAGTATATTTGGGTTGGATCTGGCGATGCAGATGTGGCGGCGGCAGCAGCAAGGTAGATCCGGCGGCAAATCTGACTGATTTCCGTTGGATTTTTCATGTGGGTTTTTGTTGGATTTTTCTTATGGGTTTTCCATTGGATTTAGTTTTTATTGATTTTGGTTTGGATTTGGAATGGGTTTTTCGGCAAGTTTGGGTTGCGGTGGTGATAGTTGTGTTGTGCTGAGTTGGTGGTTGGAAAATTGCCTTCTTCTTCTTTGCTGTGATCGTTGGGAAAGAGAGGGAACCTGAATGACGTGGAGAGTCAGACTAGAGATAAAGAGAGAGAGAGGTGGAGAGAGAAAAAAAAAATACTAAATGCACGAGCTACAGTAATTGTGCATATATGCACGGTTATTTTGGCAAATGTGCAAATATGCACACTTTTAGAAGCACTGATGTCGAGCATTTAATTGAGTTACTTGTAGTTGTTATTATAGCTAAAATAGTATGACGTGCATGTGACCATTAGTTTTTTTTTTTTTCTTAGAACCCATGTGACCATTTGTCTGAATAGTCAATTTAGGTGCAATTTGTCATCTTTGATAAGATTGGAGTGACGATTATAAGTTTAAATTATTTGGGGAGTGACTTTTGCCTTTAAAAAGTCCAGCATCTTTATGAAGCTAATACATACGAAGACATTAATCATAGATACTCTTCTAAGAAAATAGTGGTGCGATTGGTTTTCATACTATGCTTGTTCAAGATGTTGAGAACATATTTTTGTAGAGAGAAATCTCTTGAGGGTGGCTTAATTAAGATGTTGGCTCAAGGATCTCGTAAATTTCATAAAGCCTTAGAAATCATTAGGCCAACCCCTTTGAAAGGTTTAACTCATAAGATTGAAGTTAAACCCCCCCCCCCCCCCTGGCGGCAAAAAAAAGGCAAAGAAAACCCTAACCATGGTACATAAAAGGTGTTACAAACACTAGACGAGGTTGTTAGGTATTAACACGAATTACTTGTAGATGTTATTAATTATAGCAAATAAAGTATGACGTGCATGTGTCCATTAGTTTGAATTGTCAATTTAAGTACATTTTGTAATCTTTATTAGGATTGGAGTGATGATGATAAGTTTTAATAATTTGGGGTGTGGGTATAGATTCCCTCATGCAATTAACCTTTTTACGCAATTGAGTGAATTATTCTTTAAAATTGATTATTGCTTTAGTGCATTACTTAAGGAACTTGGCTTAGGTTCACTATCTACCTATGTTTTTAATAGAGATAGGTTACGGAACCTTAACGAAGGTAATCTCAAGTAGGTAAAGTGTAAAGTTTTGAACTACGGGTAGGCAAGATGAAAACGGGCCATATTACAGGTGGATTTACTGTAATTTACCCATTATTTTTATTTTTGGGTATCAAGTCAAGGTCTACTTTATGGTCGGTCTTAGATGTGAAGTGTGAACATAAGACTGTATTTAAAGAGTTTTTCTATTTATTTGTTATTCTAGGATCAAAATCAATTCCACGCATATTTTTGTAATTATTTTATGTAGTAAATTGTGATTAGATGTCACAATTTATGTAAAATTGGTTGTGGTGCTAGAAATTTTCTGTTGTCACTTCTGCCTTTAAAATGTCCCTGCATCTAGGTAAATGCCCTTTTCGCGCAAATTATATAGCCTTCTGCCCTCTTTACCAAACTAATTAGGGAAATGACCCTATTTTGTAACTCGATTTTCTCAAAATCGAGTTTCAATGTAAAACTCGATTTGTAGAAAATCGAGTATGGGGCAATCAAACTATAAAAAAAAAAAAAAAAAAAAAAAAAAAAAAAAAAAAAAAAAAAAAAAAGCTCGAGCTCCATAAAAAATGCCACTATAGGGCTCCCTAATGGAGCGATCAGACTTAAGAAAAAAACTTGCATATTTAAACGCCATTATAGGGCTTTAAAATGCCACTATAGGGCTTCCTATGGAGCGATCAGACTTAAGGAAAAAACTTACATGTTTTAAAACGCCATTATAGGGCTTTAAAAAATTTCATGGAACTCGAGTTCATGGAGTTTGAGTTCCAGCAATTTTTTTTTTTTTTAATTTTCAGTTTGTTATAACTCGATTGTCCAAAAATAGAGTTTTAAGTTGAAACTCGATTTTTAAAAAATCAAGTTACAAAAGAGGAGCATTTCCCTAATTAGTTTGAGAAATGGGGCAGAAGGCTGTATAATTTGCACGAAAAGGGCATTTGCCCATTTTGGCCAGCTAATATGTACCAAGACATTAATCTTAGATACTCTTCTGGGAAAATAGTGGGGGTATATACTGCAATTTATCTCGCGGTTGGTGAGTACATTTACTCTATGTCTATATTCTGCACCCTTGGAACCTCTACCTACAGATCAAGATCCTGTACAATAATTAGGTTATTGCTTGAATTGCAATACTTAATTGATGGTTGGGAGCAAAAGGTACGTAGCTTATCGATGGTTGGGAGCAAAAGATTCTATCAATCATCAAAGAATTTTTATTTTTATTTTTTATTGTTATTTTTATTATTTTATTATTTATTTTTTTTATACTAAAATCATATCGTCACACTACAAAAAAAGGGGTCCATAGCCGCGTTTCAAAAACGTGGCTATAGATCCCAAAAGCGCGGCTATAGTATAGAGCCGCGTTTCTTATAGATGTGTTTACAAACATGGCCTAAATAGCATAGCAATAGGCCTATAGCCGCATTTTTGTAACCGCGGCTAAAGGTCAAACCCATAGCTGCATTTTTTAACCGCGGCTATAAACTACCAGCCTATAGCTGCATTTTAAAAAAACGCGGCTATAGGCTTAGACCTTGCTGCGTTTAAAATGCGGCTATAGGGGTTTTTTTTTTTTTTTTTATTATTATAAATCTGGGTTTTTGTTCCCCAAAAAATTCAAAATTCAAAACAAAAAAATTAAAAATTAAACACAGACCCAAAAAATTCAAATTCAAACACAAACCCAGAAAATTCAAAATTAAACACAACATACACACAATACAAACACATCCAGAAAATTCAAAATCAAACACAACATACTGACAATACAAACCCAACGTGCTCCAAAATATAAGAACACAAATCCATGAATCTCCTCTGATTCAACAGAACCAACCCAAATTTAACACTAAATCCATTCAAGGAACACAAAAGCACAAGCTCAGAAACACAAAAGAACAAGCTCAAGAACACAAACTCATTTAAACATAAGCACAATATCAACAACACAATAGCACAAATTCAAGCACAGATCCAAAAAATTCAAAATCAAATAATTCCACCAATGTAAAACCCATACATATAAACACATAAATATTACTCCCAATGCTCATAAATCACATGGGTTTTATTATTAAATCTTAGATAAAAAATAACCTCTAGGAAAAGTGTAATACCTAGAAAAAGATTAGAAATTTTTTACCTCAAATAGATGAGATGAGTGAGCCTTAGCTTTTCCTATGAAGTTTTCCGGTGATCCTTACCAGAAAAATGAAGAATATGGTGGTGTAGAGTGTACCGGTGGGTAGTAAGGGAGAGGATGAGTGTGTGTGTGGTGTTGAGAGAAAAAGAAAAGAAGAACAAAGAATGTGTGGCCGGCCAAAGAGAGAAAAGAGATATTTTGAATTGAGTGGTAGGGATCAAATGGGGTAGGTGGGGGGTCAGGTCATCCTTTTTTTTTCTTTTGTGTGTGTGTGTGTGTGTGTGTGTGTTACCTATAGCCACGTTTTCAAAACCGCGGCTATAGGTCCTTCTAAAAAAATATTTGGCAAAAATGCAAAACTGACCCTCTAACTTTCAGTCTTTTTCATTTCAGTCCTCTAACTTTCAGTTTTGTCATTTCAGTCCTCTAACTTTTAATTGTTAAACTCCAGTTATGTCCTGCCGTTACTTGAGCCAAAACTACGTCGTTTTGGCTCTTTTTTTTTTTAAATAAATTTCGGAATTTAAAAAAAATTAAAAAAAAAAAAAAACTGATACTAAAAAAAAAAAAAAAAACCGAGCCACGCCCAAATCACTCGCTGGTAAATTTCCTACACACTTCTCAAAATCAAACCAAATCCTCCACATTGTAAACCTAATACACAACAACAACAAAACTCCCACTACCACTTTCAGGAAACTAGCTACTCATCAATCTCTCACCAAAAAGTTTCAGCTTTCTTTCCACCATTTCATGCCAAGATTCAATCCTTCAACATCCCATCTCTGTGAATGTCCAAGAACACTCCTAAAAATGAAGAAGACAATGGATCTGACCCTGACCCAAGATTCAATCTTTCAACATCCTGTCTTTAGCAAAACCCATGAAACTACCACACCCACAAAAATGCTTCGTCCGCCCTTTATTCAGCACTCTCCTCCTCATAGTCTTCGCTGCCACCGTCAGTTTCCGCGTCATGCTTCGCCACGCCGACGTCAACCTCAGCCTTAGCGTGTGGTCCCCGCAGGAGAAAACCCATGTCCTCAACTTTAACTCCATCGAGGTTTTATCAGTATTGGTTACAGTTTCGAACTGGGTTTTTATCACATAAATGTTTTCTTCTTTTTTTCTTTTTTTTTTTTAATTTTCTTTAAATTCTGAAATTTATTTTTTATTTTTTTTAAAAAGCAAAAATGACGTAGTTTTGACTCAATTAACAGCAGGACATAATTGAGTTTAACGAAATACCAAATTGACAACAATTGAAAGTTAAAAGACTGAAATGACAAAACTGAAAGTTAGAGGACTGAAATGAAAAAAACTGAAAGTTAGAGGGTCAGTTTTGCATTTTTACCAAAATATTTTATTTGGCTATATATCTTAGATCATCCTTTTTTGTGTTACCTATAGCTGCGTTTTTAAAAACGCAGCTATAGGTCCTCCTTTTAAAAAAAAATTTATTTTATTTGGCTGTATATTATATTTTAAATATATATATATAATTTGGCTGGACCTATAGCCACGTTTAAAAAACGCGGCTATTGGCCCTATCACAAAAATGCAGTTATAAACACTTACAAATGCAGCTATAGACTTCACCTATAGCCGCGTTTTAAAAAATGCAACTATAGGTCATCCTTTAAAAAAAAATTATTCGGCTAGACCTATAGTTGCATTTTTTAAACGCGGCTATAGGCCCTATCACAAAAACGCAGCTAAAGACACTTTCAAATGCAGCTATGGACTCCACCTATAGCCGTGTTTTAAAAAACGTGGCTATAGGTTAAGTCTATAGCCGCGTTTTTAAAAAACAAATGTGGCTATAGCTCGTGTTTTTTGTAGTGTCAAGTTGGATCAATCTATCACGATTAATGGTCCATAATCACCACCACTTTCATATTTCATAAAATAAAAATAAAAATTCTAAGATTGATTTTTGGATTATAATCCTAGCATTACTCATAAGCATCTATGCCATATACTAAAAGGAGGTCAACAATGATTTAGAAATTCAACTTTTTCTTCCTATCAGAGTCATCAGACGCACCCATGGTCACGTACGGCTAGCTATACGTCAATTTCTTTGAACCAAAAGAGAAACACTGACTGCCTACCAAACGGACTTATCCTCTTATTTTTCTTTTTCTTTCAACTAATTGACAAACGTCTAGTGCTCAAAACTTTTGAAATCTCACGATACTTTTTTAGTTTTTTCAAACTCATGTTACTCACATTGTGTCTGCTCGACCTGATTTACAAGCAGGGACGGACCCAGGTAGAGGGCTAAGGGGGCCCGGGCCCCCCCTGAGTCCAAAAATAAAATTTTTTAGCAAGTAAAAGTTTCCCCCCCAGAAAAAAAAAAAAAAAAAAAAAAAAAAAAAAAGGGCTCCGGCCCCCCTCCCAAAAATCATGAACCCCTTCCCCTAGCCCATCCTCCGACTAGCTCAGAGCAGAGCCCATGAACCATGTCAATCTAAAAAAAAAAAAATCAACTCTCAGCTGTCCAAAACCAAACAGAGAAAGCAAAAAACAAAGGAAAAAAAAGAAAGAAAAAAGAAAGAAAGGAAAGTGAGATGCGAGAGGCGAGAGCTACTGTGGGTGTTGTTGGTCAAGCCGCCGTTTTCGGAGAGCAAGGGTTTGTTGTGGCTATCGGTGGGAAAAGAGGAATTATTATTGTCGTCGAGGGTATTTTGGGGAAAATCGTTGCAAGGGTTTTGATCTGGGATTAGGGTTTCGGAGTGAGGAGGTGGTGGTTGTGGTTGGTTTTGGTGGTAGTAAGAGGATTCTAGGGTTTCCTGCGGAGGAGGAAGAGGAGGGTCTAGGGTTTCGATTTGCGCTTCAGTGATGTTTGCTGCTGCTGCTTCCATGATTTTTCACTGTTTGTTTGTTTGTT